>NC_056430.1:12605101-12637601 GCF_018296145.1 Oncorhynchus tshawytscha | reverse complement strand
CTCACACTCGCTGTTTAACATATCTGCTTACTCTGCTTACTACTTACAATTACAACCTCTCTCTCAACCAATGGGAGTAACTCTTGCAATGTATTTATGTGTCAAACTTACCCAAATTCTCTTAATTGTAATCACATCATCTGGCTCCGAGGATCTTCCCTCAAGAGAAGGCCATTTCCCAAACTATTTAATAAAATGTCATATTGCATTCAGTCTCTGTTCTCAATTCAGTTAATCGTGTAATAGATTTAAATGCCTTAAGTAGCCTAAGCACACACACTAAAGCCAAAACATATTTTTTTAATTATTTCAATTCAATATCTATTTTATTTTAACATTTGCTAAGCTGCATGGCGGCAAAAGACAAAGGAGAGCGCTTATTTTTTTTAAACTTATTTTCCATTTTTCTCACAGCAGAGATATTACAGACAAAGTAAAACTATGCCTCAATAACAACACCGTTACATGAACATCCTAAACATCCTACATGACAGCACAGATTGTCCATATATTCTCAGCTTGGTAGACAAAAAACAAACAATGAATTCAAAAATAAATTATCACAGAATGTGGAACGGTGTAGGACTGTCTATCCTACAGTAACAGCAATTCAGTGGTCACTATATGCATTTATGTAGATTTACAGCATCTTCACCTTTTAAACATGTTTTTTATTTATTTATTTATTTATTTATTTTTTACACTATACGACTGTGATATATGGTCTTGTCTCACCTAGTTACCTTAAGACAGGGTTTCTCAAAGGGTTTCTCCTGGGTGAACTTTTTTTATTTTCTTCCCCCTAGCACTACATAGCTGATTCAAATAACCAACACCTCATAAAACTTTGATGATTTGAAATCAGTTGTGTAGTGCTAAGCAAAAAAACAAAAACGTGCACTCGGGGAGGCCTAGGACCTACTTTGGGAAACCTCGCCTTAAGATGAACGCAATAAAATGTATGTCACTCTGGATAAGATTTAAATGTATCACACTACATTGTTCTGTGTACATTACATGTCTTCTGTCACTGAATGATCACTGCAGGAGATTTCATTGTTCTCCCAAAGATGAATCAGTGAAAATTCTTGAGGGGTTAGGGGCTAATTAGAATCTCCATTCTGAAAGTGACCCTCTAAATTCAGCAACATGTGACATTGGAAGGAACGCAACGTGAGTCGCTTGGGGTGCGGTGTTGGTTTGGAATTGGGGGCACTGTTTGTACATGTTCTTCATGTGCTTTCTCAGGGTCCCCACATGACTAAAGCTTCTGCTGCACTGGCTGCACTGAAACAGTTTCCAGTTCTTTCCAATGTAATCCGTTGGTGGAGACTTCGTTTACTTGCTGAGACAAAGCATTTCTCACAAAAATGGCACTTATATGGTCTCTCCCCCGTGTGGTTCCTCATATGCACGGTCAGGCTGCTTGAGTGTTTGAAGCATTTGCCACATTCTTCGCACCGATACGGTTTCTCCGCTGTATGAGTCCTCATATGCTCTTTCAGGTTTTGCTGCTGCCTGAAGCCTTTGCCACATTTTTGGCACCAATATGGTCTCTCTCCTGTGTGGACACGCATATGCGTTCTCAGTTTAGCATTACAATGGAAACATTTGCCACAAATATGACAAAAAGGTTTTTCTGCAATGTGAGATTGTTGGTGTTCTATCATACATTGAGAAGAGTTCATGTTTTTTCCACACACACCACACATATGTTTTGCATCATTTGCATGTACTGTTTGCGCATGATTAATTAAAGCCACCAGAAATTTAAAAGACTTCCCACACACTTTGCAACAAGGAGCAGCATTGCCATGACTGGCTGATTTCTGATTGGTCATCGCATCGGTTTTCCAGCCCTCTGCAGAGGTACTGGAATTTTGTCTCTCATTTGTCCACATTCTCTTTGATTTGAGTAGCTTTAACACTGGTAGTAGCTTTAAGACTGGCACCCCCCCGTTAACATTTTCACCGACTTCACATTGAGCTCCATTTACTACAGGGACGGGTGGAGAGTAACTGTTTGATTCTGTTCCCCTGTAAACCTCGCCATCAGGTTCAGTTTCCATCTCTGTAGTTGTGCTGATGCATACTAAGTCCCTCTCTCTGGTCTGCATTGTTAGGGTTTGGGAAAGATGTGAGTGCTGAGGGGGGTACTGATCACAGTCATTTTTCACACAGGAAGGAGTGAATATGAACTCTTTGATATCAGACTCCAGCCCCTGAAGCTGCTCTTCCTCCTGTCTGGTCCTGATCTCCTCCTGTTCCTCTTTAATCTGTGTGTGATCTGGGTCCTCCTGTTCCTCTTTAATCTGTGTAGGGTCTGAGTCCTCCTGCTCCAGACCTGGGCTGCACTCCTGCTCACAGTGCTGCTGCTCAGAGGGAACCTCCTCAGGGACTGGGACAGTGAGCTGCTGGGGTTCTGGAGTGATGGAGAAGGTAACATAAGGGAAATAGGCCAACATAAAATGTGCAATACTTTGATACTGTTAATCTTAGTCTGATACTAAGACTTACAGGTGATTCCTCACGAAACTAGAACAAAACCATGATTTTGGGGATTTTCACAAAATGTAATCCATAGAAGGAAGAAGGATTCTTGAAATATCTTAAAGCATAATTAAGAAATAATGATTTGAAGTTGGAATATTGTGACAATTTGTCCTTACCCAGGCCTCTTATGACATTTTTCATCTGTAGGTGCTACAAAGCAAAAGTATCATTTGAAGCTTTATCGCTTGCTCTGTAATATGAGTAGTATTATCTATTATTTTATGTTCAACAATATGTTGAAACTTTTGCCATACAAAACATTTTCAATATTCATGTTTATATTGGTCAGTACTCATAAATTTAAGCAAATCGTTAGAAATGTAAATACTACTCATATTATACAGAGCAAGCGGTAAAGTTACATATGACACGTATGTTTACTCTGTATCACCTACAAATGAAAGAGTCTTAAAAGGAGGCCTGGGTAAGTCCAAAATGTCACAAAAAGCCTTGTCCACCTTCAATTAATAATTTCTGCTTTAGAAAAACGTTATTGTCGACGCAATGTGGAAATTTGTCTTTGGCTTCACCCCATAAAAACAGACATTAATACACCATCATGAGCATATCATTCTCAAAAGTCAATTTGTACTTTGTAAACCATACAAAGTGCTACAGTGCCATTGCAGTTATAAAGTCATATGTTGAGTCATTGGTCTAAATCTGGTCCATTTAAAATCTTCTCATTGATTGAGACAGGTGGGCCACCCTAGCCCTTGATCATGAATAATTTCCAATACATGACACTAGAGTCATTGGAAGAAGGTGTCTTCTATAGGGGGGAGTTTCGTTATGCTCCACAACGCTCAATCTGAACTTTAAACACACGTCACTTGCGTAAAGTATTGGAAGTAGAAGGATTTTATCTTTCATATCAGCGGGAAATCATTGAAAAAAAACAAAAAGGTTAAATTGATACACCTTGAGTGTTAGTCTTCCCACATGGCCATATCTCCATGTTACAGAGCTTGTTTACGGAAAACAGACAGAAGACAAGAGGCGAACCACCGGTGTAAATGAGCTATCTAGCATGCTCTGAACAACTATGTGTAAGCGTAACTCGGGAAGTGCAGGCCCCCATAGCTGTATGGATCTTTAACTGCTACAGTAAGTCAACCTTTCTTATTTGAAGGATTCTTTCTCGCTGATGAAATTGCCATGTGTTTCAAAAGCGATGATTGACGTTTCGAAGCGTTAAAACATCGTTGGGATTTAAGTTCACGAGGCAGTCGTGGGAGAAGCAAATGTCTGAGAACTGCAGAGAGAAGGCAGAATGCCTCCTAGAGTTTGAGAGCTAGGTCCACCCCAAAGTACCACGTCATGATGACACTCAACTGTCTCGATCAATGAGTAAAACATTTGAAATATACAAGATTGCGGCGTATATATATATATATATATATATATATATATATATATATCTCACTGCTAATGGAGCAAAACATTTATTTTAATAATGGAGCATTTTCTAAATTCAAACGCAATTGGACACAGACATTTTAGAAGATACTATCTTGGTTCTCGTTTTTTTTTTTAAATAAAAAAAATAAAAATGTATCGCCAAGTTAAGGGTGGTTGACAGTTCTGTGGGGAGCTTCTCAAACTCTTAATTAGGGTTGACCCCGTCCCTCCCCCAAAAAATATTGGTTGACCGAAAGTAATCTGTTCTTTCGACCAAGCGATTGGTTGAAATTTTTAAACGTGAACACTATCAGTCAAAAGTTTTAGAACACCTACTCATTCAAGAGTTTATTTTTACTATTTCTACATTGTAGATTTAAATTATTATTCTACATTGTAGAATAATAGTGAAGACATCTAAACTATGAAATTACACATATGGAATCATGGAGTAACCAAAATAAGTGTTACACAAACCAAAATATTTTATATTTGAGATTCTTCAAATAGCCACCCTTTGCCTTGACAGCTTTGCACACACTTGGCATTCTCTCAACCAGCTTCACTTGGAATGCTTTTCCAACAGTATTGAAGGAGTTCCCACATATGCTGAGCACTTGTTGGCGGCTTTTCCTTCACTCTGCGGTCTGACTCATCCCAACCAACTCAATTTGGTTGCTGTCACCTCCCAAGTGGCGCAGTGGTCTAAGGCACTGCATCGCGCATCGCAATGCTAGCTGTACCACTAGAGATCCTGGTATGAGTCCAGGATCTGCCGCAACCGGGAGACCTACGGGGCGGCGCACAATTGGCCCAGCGCTGTCCGGGTTAGGGGAGGGTTTGGCCGGGAGGAATGTTCTTGTCAAATCAAATTTTAATTTGTCACATACACATGGTTAGCAGATGTTAATGCGAGTGTAGCGAAATGCTTGTGCTTCTAGTTCCGACAATGCAGTAATAACCAACGAGTAATCTAACTTAATTTCACAACAACTACCTTATACACACACACAAGTGTAAAGGGATGAAGAACATGTACATAAAGATATATGAATGAGTGATGGTACAGAACAGCATAGGCAAGATGCAGTAGATGGTATTGAGTACAGTATATACATATGAGATGAGTAATGTAGGGCAAGTGGCATTGTTTACCAATTCAGTTTGTCCGTGATGTGTACACCGCAGAACTTAAATCTTACTACCCTCGCCACTACTGTCCCGTCGATGTGGATAGGGGGGTGCTCCCTCTGCTGTTTCCTGAAGTCCACGATCACCTCCTTTGTTTTGTTGAAGTTGAGTGCGAGGTTATTTTCCTGACACCACAATCCGAGGGCCCTCACCTCCTCCCTGTAGACAGTCTTGTCGTTGTTGGTAATCAAGCCTACCACTGTAGTGTCGTCTGCAAACTTGATGATTGAGTTGGAGGCGTGCATGGCCACGCAGTCGTGGGTGAACAGGGAGTACAGGAGAGGGCTGAGAACGCACCCTTGTGGGGCCCCAGTGTTGAGGATCAGCGGGGTGGAGATGTTACCTACCCTCACCACCTGGGGGCGGCCAGTCAGGAAGTCCAGTACCCAGTTGCACAGGGCGGGGTCGAGTCCCAGGATCTCGAGCTTGAAGACGAGTTTGGAGGGTACTATGGTGTTAAATGCTGAGCTGTAGTCGAACAGCATTCTCACATAGGTATTCCTCTTGTCCAGATGGGTTAGGGCAATGTTCAGTGTGGTTGCGTCGTCTGTGGACGTATTGGGGCGGTAAGCAAATTGGAGTGGGTCTAGGGTGTCAGGTAGGGTGGAGGTGATATGGTCCTTGACTAGTCTCTCAAAGCACTTCATGATGACGGAAGTGAGTGCTACGGGCGGTAGTCGTTTAGTTCAGTTACCTTAGCTTTATTAGGAACAGGAACAATGGTGGCCCTCTTGAAGCATGTGGGAACAGCAGACTGGGATAAGGATTGATCGAATATGTCCGTAAAAACACACCAGCCAGCTGGTCTGTGCATGCTCTTAGGACACGGCTGGGGATGCCGCCTGGACCTGCGAGGGTTAACACGTTTAAATGTTTTACTCACGTCGGCTGCAGTGAAGGAGAGTCGGCTCGTTTTGGTAGCGGGCCGTGTCAGTGGCACTGTATTGTTCTCCAAGCAAGCAAAGAAGTTGTTTCGTCTGTCTGGGAGCAAGACATCCTGGTCCGCGACAGGGCTGGTTCTCTTTTTGTAATCCGTGATTGATTGTAGACCCTGCCACATACCTCGAGTCTGAGCCATTGAATTGCGACTCTACTTTGTCTCTATACTGACGATTAGCTTGTTTGATTGCCGTGGAGGCAATAGCTACACTGTTTGTATTCGGTCATGTTTCCCGTCACCTTGCCCTGGTTAAAAGCAGTGTTTCATGCTTTCAGTTTTGCGCAGTTGTTGCTACCTATCCTCACCACCTGGGGGGAGCCCATCAGGAAGTCCAGGATCCAGTTGCAGAGGGAGGTGTTTAGTCCCAGGATCCTTGGCTTAGTGATGAGCTTTGAGGGTACTATGGTGTTGAACACAAAGTTGTAGTCAATGAATAGCATTCTCACATAAGTGTTCCTTTTGTCCAGGTGGGAAAGGGCAGTGTGGAATGCAATAGAGATTGCATCATCTGTCCATCTGTTTGGGCGGTATGCAAATTGGAGTGGGTCTAAGGTTTTTAGGATAATGGTGTTGATGTGAGCCATTACCAGCCTTTCAAAGCACTTCATGGCTACAGACGTGAGTGCTACGGGTCTGTAGTAATTTAGGCAGGTTGCCTGTGTGTTCTTGGGCACAGGGACTATGGTGGTCTGATTGAAAGATGTTAGTATTACTCAATCAAGGACATATTGAAAATGTCAGTGAAGACACCTGCCAGTTGGTCAGCACATGCCTGGAGCACACATCCTGGTAATCAGTCAGGCCCCGCAGCCATTTGTATGTTGACCTGTCTAAAGGTCTTACTCACGTCGGCTACAGAGAGCATGATTACAGTCGTCCGGAACAGCTGATGCGCTCATGCATGCCTCAGTGCAGCTTTCCTCTAAGAAAGAATATAAATGATTTAGCTCATCTGGTAGGCTCGTGTCACTGGGCAGCTCGCGACTGTGCTTCCCTTTGTAGTCTAATAGTTTGCAAGCCCTGCCACATAAGACGAGCTTCAAAGCCGGTGTAGTATGATTCAATCTTACACCTGAATTGACGCTTTGCCTGTTTGATGGTTCGTCGCAGGGCATAGCAGGATTTCTTGTAAGCTTCCGGGTTAAGAGTCCCGTACCTTAAAAGAGGCAGCTCTACCCTTTAGCTTAGTGTGAATGTTGCCTGTAATCAATGGCTTCTGGTTGGGGTATGTACGTACAGTCACAGTGGAGACAACGTCCTCGATGCACTTTTTGATAAAGCCAGTGACTGATGTGGTGTACTACTCAATGCCATCGGAAGAATCCCGGAACATGTTCCATAAATTATATTTGTCAGTACTCATAAATTTAAGCAAATCGTTAGAAATGTAAATACTACTCATATTATACAGAGCAAGCGGTAAAGTTACATATGACACGTATGTTTACTCTGTATCACCTACAAATGATAGAGTCTTAAAGGATAGCAAAACAGTCCTGTAGTTTAGCATCTGCTTCATCTGACCACTTTTTTATATACTGAGTCACTGGTGCTTCCTGCTTGAATTTTTGCTTGTAAGCGGGAATCATGAGGATAGAGTTGTGGTCGGATTTACCAAATGGAGGGCGAGGGAGAGCGTGTTGTATGCGTCTTTGTGTGTGTAGTACAGGTGATCTAGAATTTCTTCCCCTCTGGTTTTCACATTTAACATGTTGATAGAAATTTGGTAAAAATTATTTAAGTTTCCCTGCATTAAAGTCTCTGGCAACTAGGAGCGCCGCCACTGGTTGAGTGGTTCCCCGTTTGTTTATTTCCTTATACAGCTGACTGAGTGTGGTCTTAGTGCCAACATCTGTCTGTGGTAGTAAATAAACAGCCACGAAAAGTGTAGCTGAAAACTCTAGGCAAGTAGTGTGGCCTGCAATTTATCACAATATACTCTACTTCAGGTGAGCAAAATCTAGAGACTTCCTTAGACTTCGTGCACCAGCTGTTTACAAATATGCACAGACCACCCCCCTCGTGTTCTATCTTGCCGGTGCAGCGTATATCCCGCTAGCTGAATATCCAGGTTGTCATTCAGCCATGATCCCGTAAAACATAGGATATTACAGTTTTTGATGTCCCGTTGGTAGGATATTCGTGATCGTACCGCGTCTAATTTATTGTCCAGTGATTGCACGTTGGCGAGTAATATTGATGGTAATGGCAGCTTTCCCACTCGCCTCCTGTGGGTCCTCATGAGGCATCCTGCTCTGTGTCCTCTATACCTGCATCTCCTACTCTTGCAAATAGTGGGGATGTTGGCCCTGTCGGGTGTTTGGAGAATGTCCTGTGCTTCCTGCTTGTTGAAGAAAACATCTTTGTCTAATCCGAGGTGAGTGATAGTTTCTGGATATCAGGACAGCGATTTTTTTTGCCGTAAGATATGGTTGCAGAAACATTATGTACAAAATAAGTTACAAATAACGCGAGAAAAAAAAGCACAATAGCACAATTGGTTGGGCGCCAGTAAAACTGCTGCCATTTCTTCCGGCGCCATTTTGCTGAGCAATCAAAGTGGAGTGGGACACCATTCTACAGCCTGATCCACTCTACGCAAAGGAGATGCCACGCTGAATGAGGCAAATGGTGGTCACACCAGATATTGAAAGGTTTTCTGATCCACTCCCCTACCTTAAAAAAAATAGGTGACCAACAGATGCACATCTGTATTCCTACTCATGTGAAATGCATAGATTAGGGCATACATTTATTTTAATTGACAGATTTCCTAATATGAACTGGAACTCAGTAAAATCTTTAACTGTTGCATTTTTATTTTTGTTGAGAATATTTTACCTAAACCCTCCATGGCCTGAACACTTGAAAAAAATGTACCCTACCCTTTACCCCAAACAAAAAAAACAAAGTGGATAGGAGAGAACATGTCTACTGTTTACCCTCCCTTCTTGGACAGAACAGAGCATTAAATAATTTTACTTTAGCTGAATCTTATTTTAATACTATAAAAATTACCAAAATTAGAGGCTAAGAATGGACAGAGACATAGGCCTGTGTTTAACTTATCATACTTCTCCAATGCCAAATCAGTGTGTCTTGTTTGCAACGAAACTGTCCCTGCTTGCAAATAATAGGAATCTGTGCATGGTAGGCCTACCCTTCCACCCCAGACAGAGTAGGCCTACTGATGCAGAGACATTTAAGATTAACTGCTGGCTACACTTCTTCCATGGCTCAACCCAATGAGAGAAGGTCACAAGTGCTTCCCTAAAAGCTGTCTGGGTTTAAACATGTATTGTACAGAAAGTAAACATCTTAATTGATAATGACAGAATTACTTTACTTGTCAAGCAAATTCAGCCTTTGAATGTCAAAGAAACTAAACAATGATATCCCCATATCCATCGGAGTCACGTCTTTCCAGGGTATTTTACAGCTTGGTTCTAGCATAAAAGCAGTGTGCACCAAAGCTCTGTTATAGATTACTTTATATAATCGGATCCATTTTATTTTATTCAAAATGTTAAGCTAACAAGGGGTAGGCCTGTGATTTTGGGGGCATTTTCTTTAATAAAAAGGTAGGCCTGTGGCATACCCTCTCATACCCCTCAATTAGTCTTGGTTTTAACAGCCCTTCACTGACATGGAGGTAGGCTATTTAAAGTGTGCATGGTGGGTGGAAAAATTGACTGACAAATCAATGGATATAGCAGCCTGTAGCCCAATTTCATCCGTCAAAAAGGTAGGCCTACCTCATTTCTTAAATTGGAAGAAATAGGCTCCAACAAAGCCCTCTTGTTCAGTCTAATTCAAATGAAGACTGTTGAAATGAATTATGCCTACTTTCAGCACCACGAGCTGTCTATTTCCGCAGCTGCTGCTTTAAGTTACTAGCATCTGGCCTATTGTGAAGTCAATAACTAAATACATCATGGGCAAGAAACATTGTTTTTAATTAAATCTATTATAGTAGTAGCAAGCTATCAAAGTTGACCTCTGTTCCTCCTCATCTTCACGCTCTCCTTCTCAAACTGAACAGAATATAGGCTATAGTCTAGTCCACGAGCAAGAAAATGAAACATATATTTACATAAGAAACCTTTGACTCGCCTCCTTATCTGCCACCTACGCAGCAACAGTCAATGGTTAAGCAGCAACAGTCAATGGTTAAGCAGCAACACAGTCAATGGTTAAGCAGCAACACAGTCAATGGTTAAGCAGCAACACAGTCAATGGTTAAGCAGCAACACAGTCAATGGTTAAGCAGCAACACAGTCAATGGTTAAGCAGCAACACAGTCAATGGTTAAGCAGCAACACAGTCAATGGTTAAGCAGCAACACAGTCAATGGTTAAGCAGCAACACAGTCAATGGTTAAGCAGCACACAAAAACTTTTTTGATTAGCTGAGCAGGCTGGGGCTCAGGGTTGGACTATCCATGCAGCCTAGTTTTATTTACATGACCCCAGCAGCTCTAAGAAATATAACTCTGCGCTTCTCCGTGCATGCACTTTGTAGCCTATAGGCTATGGATCATTTGATTGAAACCACGCTAAATAGCTTGGAGATGCACTTGATTTGGCGCTCCAGCAGAGAATCACGAGGGGCAGTATCGATGTACAAAACATTAAGGGCACCTTCCTAATATTGGGTTTCACCTCCCCTTTAGCCATCATAACAGTCTCAATTCATCGGAGCATGGACTCTACAAGGTGTCAAAAAAGTTCCACAGGGATGCTAGCTCATGTTGACGCCAATGCCTCCCACAGTTGTGTTAAGTTGGCTGATTGTCCTTTGGGTGGTCGACCATTCTAGATACACTGGAAACTGTCGCGCGTGACAAACCCAGCAGCGTTACAGTTCTTGACACAAACCAGTACGCCTGGCAGCTACTACTACTACCATACTCGTTCATTGTTGCATTTCTTTTTGCACTTAAATATTTTGTCTTGACCATTCACCAATTGCCTCAAGGCTTAAACATCCTTATTTAACCGGTCTCCTCCCCTTCATCTACACTGACTGAAGTGGATTTAACAAATTACATCAATAAGTTATCAGAGCTTTCACCTGGTCAGTCTATGTCACGGAAAGACATTAAAGACCACCCTTAATGTTTTGTACACCCGGTGTATAGGCTAATAAAGCAAATAATTCTAAAACACTTGTAAATATCGACACTTCATTATTGCAAATGACTTCACCCTGCCCTGGACTAGATTTAAAAAATACTTGACCCTCCCCAGTCAAGTCAGCCTGTTAGCTACAAACCTGTTTTATGTAATCTTATCTCTGGTTTGTAAGCCGAATCCAGTAGTCTTTGTAGTCGTTTGCTCTCCTCATTTGAGCGGGACATTTCTTCCTCGTACACTGTTATCATTTTCTCCACTGCCCCAAATATCTCCACAGCCACCGCTGTTAATTTCTGAGTAAGAAACGCATTCAACACCTGTAATTTGGACATTTTCAGTAGCGTGAAAGACGAGCAGACGACCTTAGATAAGTGTCTCGTTAGCAACAAAAAAATACTTCCGGGTCACGGAATTTCGCACATTTTCTAAATAAAAGCCTCCTCACGTAATAGTCGGAAAGGCTCCATTCTTCTTCGGTGAGGTTTATCGGCGGTTGGCATCCAAAGTTATGGTGCATTACCGCCACCTACTGTACTGTATGGGCCAGAGACGGGGAGAAACGAAATCTTACCTACCAGCCCGTTGCACTTAAAATATAACTATCTAATGATATTCTCCTCAATATACTCTTTAAAATTTCCTATATCCCCTTCATGCTAGACCTCAACCTCTTTCTCTCTGATACTGTTCACTGTGGCAATACATGCTCCATGGTCTCTGTTTCCTGGCAATAATCACACTTTCCTGTTGGATGCGTTCCCATCACATTTAAGTTCTTATTCAACCGGCTGTGTCCCACCCTTAATCTTGTAAAACTTAGCCTCCTCTCTTAGGTCCCGTCCTGCCATCCTCCCCTCCCTGACTTTCCTTTGTACTTGAAATAAATGTCTGCCCTTAGTATCTCTCTTCCACTGCTCCTGCCATCTCTGCACCGTCACTGTCCATATCAGGCTTTTTGCCTCTGCCTTGCTCATTGAAACTACAACATCAACATCCCCACTACTAAGTGCTTGTTTAACCAGTACATCAACTGTCTTGTTCCCCTCCACATTGGCTGGGACCCAAGTAAATCCTATCTGTATACCCATCTGTCTAATCCTGCCATGGGTTTGTAACACCTCATAAAGCAGGTCTTGTCTGCTACGTGAGCTAACGGAGTGGAGACTCATCAACACTGCACATGAATCAGAGAAAATAGCTACAACTAACGACTTACTCCACCCACACTTCAAGGCCAACAGTATGGCCAGCTAGTCTCTCCAACACTTCTAGATCAACTACTGGAGGCGGGAGTAGCCGTGGTGGATTTACAGGAATAGCTACCATTGGACTAAACTTCCTTCCATACAGTGCCATCTCCTTCGCCTGGGTATTACCCACCCACCCAAAGCTTCTGTCTTTCCTCATGTTCCCAGCATGTCTTTAAAATCCCTTTCGCAGGATGAGACACCCTATGTTCCTGTAGGTTGACCAAATATTTTTTTGTCAGCTGCTGTCTCCTAATCTGCAATGGCATATCCCCCATCTCCACCTGTAGTGCAGCCACTGGGGAGGCCCGAAACGCCCCACTACATATTCTGAGTTCTTGCCCCTGTAGCCTTTCTAATGAAGTCTGATCTGCTGAACCATACCCTATACTGCCATAGTCTATTACAGATCAGAACAATGCAACATACATGGTCATCAATGACGAATGCCCAGCACCCCCACTCCTTCCCCATCAGACAGCGCATCACATTTAGCACCTTCTTACACATTACCACCACACTCTCAATGTGTTCTGCTCAGGTCAGTTTAGTGTCAAAGTATATCCCAAGGAACCTGAAGCCCCCTACCCTCTCCAAGTTTCTCCCATATAACCTCAAGCATACCTCATCTCCCATCTTCCTCCTGGTAAAGAAAGAACACTATCTGAGTTCTCTATAGAGAACCTGAATCCCCACACTTCAGGCTCCTATTTTCCCCACTTCCTGTCTGACTGACTTGCCCAAAGTAAACTGCCTGTTACTCAGGCGCAGAAGCCAGGATATGCATATAATTGCTAGCATTGGATAGAAAACACTTTTTGTTTGAAGTTTGTAGAAATGCATGAGACTATAACACAACTGATATGCTAGGAGAAAATCCAAAGAAAATCCAACTGTATTTTCATTTTTTTTGAGATCCCATGCTCTTCCCTTAGAACGTATAGGGTCAATGTTAAATCCGGCTCCCAGATTGCAATTCCTATGGCTTCCTCTAGATGTCAACAGTCTTTGTTCAAGGTTTCAGGCTTGTTTCTTCCCAAACGAGGAAGAGTTTTGGCACTGGGAGTCATAGCTGGTAATTAGTCTGTGTGCGTGAGATGAAGAAGAGGTCTGATAATTGTACTTTTCTATTGAACATACTTCTTTCCGTATTAAATATTATAGTTTAATTACATTCTAGCATACCTGAGGATGAAATAGAAATGTAATTTGACTTGTTTTAACAAAGTTTAGTGGTAGCTTTTTGGATTCCTTTGTCTGCATGTTGAACGATTGGATTACTCAAATCGATGGCGCCAACTAAACTGACTTAAAAAATAGAATTCCCACCCCACATCACACCCTGACCTAACCAAATAGATAAATAAAACGGCTCTCTAAGGTCAGGGCATGACACACAGCTGTTATTGCTGCCAAAGGTGATTGTAACACAGGGATGTGAATACTTATGTAAATTAGATATTCATGTATTTCATTCTCAATAACTTTGCTACATTTTCTAAAAACATGTTTTCACTTATTTTTACAATATGGGGTATTGTTTGTATGGGTGCTGATGGGTGAGAAAAAAAATATATTTAATGAATTTTGAGTTCAGGCGGTAACACAACAAAATGTGGAATAGGTCAAGGGGTGTAAATAATTTCTGAAGGCAATATAATCATGATCTTAGAATGCAATTTGTTTAATCAGATGGGTCTGCTAGGGATGGGGAACAAAGTGTGACACCACTTCAGCCCCCGAGGACTCGAGTTGCCCATCCCTGGTCTAGGGGCTATGTAGCTTATTATCTGTCATGTTAGGAGTTGTGTTGCGCTGTTATGTGGACACTTGAATGTATCTTTACAGTTGAGCTTCCCTGGTCGAAACTTTAAACTACCCCCCTAAATCTGAATCAGGAACATTTATTCTACTGTCAAAATGGACGACAAAGTGTAAACTTGATGCACCGATACCTCTTGCCATGCGGCAGCAAAGAAAATAGTTCATGGCTTGGGTGGTTGGGGTCTTTAATGATTTTCCGGCCCTTCTTTTCACTCCGCCTAATATAGAGGTCCTGGATGGCAGGGAGCTCAGCCCCAGTATTGTACCGTGCTGTCCGCCTAACCCTTTGTGGAGCCATGCGATTGAAGGCAGTGCTATTGCATACCAAGCAGTGATGCAGGAGGGCCCATGCCAAACTTTTCCAACCTCCTGAGGGGGATGCCTTCTGTCATGCCTTCTTCACGACTGTGTGTGTAGACCATTTTAAGTTCTTAGTAATTTGAACAGCCAAGACAAGTGTCGATGATTCATGATTTCGACTGGCTGGGAAAAGATGTCAGTCTCGTCCTGACATGTTAATTTTTTAAATAGGACACTGGAGATCGAATTTCAATATTGAAACTATGTTGCAAATATCGAGTCACAGACAGCAACATTTGTACAATCCCGAATCGTTGAATCGTTGTTTTTTTAATCCTTTATTTTCCTTACAGTGACAACCGGAGAGTAGAAAAGCATCAGGCTTCTTCCGACAATCCTCATTCCTCTCACCTCGTAAATCTGTCATCAGTATGCATAACTTTTTAATATGAAAACCCGCCTCTTTTTGTCCAATTGCCCACCTGGCAGGTAGCCTAGCGGTTACAGAGTTGAGCCAGCAACTGGAGGGTTGTCTCTGACATGAAAAATCTTGTGGGAAGTGAGCTGGCAACCAAAGGGTTGCTGGTGTCAAATCCTAGATTACCTGCTGTTGTGCCCTTGAACAAGGCACTTAACCCCCCACAACAACAGCTGCTCAGTGTGACAGTCCCCTGCACCTCTCCAAAAACCTGTATGTGTGTCTTTAGGAGCGGTTGGGTTAAAAGCAGAAGTCATATTTCGTTTGTACCTTGTGTACAATTGACAAATAAAGTTATCTTATTCTGACAATCCTTGTTCCTCTCACCCTATAAATCTATCATCCATAACTTTTTAATATGAAAACCAGTATCCTTTTGTCAAACCGCTCACCCTTGTCAGGATTTGAACTTGTAGAAGGGTAAATGTGTTAAGCCTAAACACCACAGAAGTTAAATCTTGTTTATCTGAAATAATAGAAATGGCTTATTCTATACATTTTAACATAAAGTTCACATCGAAAACGTAATGTTAGCTAAGTTGTTTTGATTGTAACTCAAGGAAGTAATTGAAGTAACAGAATTGGAGGAAGACGTGAGAATGACAAATATACTCTAATTGTTGAAAGGCACTTCCATCACACATGAAACAAAATATAAAACAGTTCATCATATAACATTATTACACCACTACATATCTACAATACAAAATGTATACCACCATACAACAATATTACAATGTACGTGTGTGTAGAGTGCATTTGCTGGTGTTTGTGGCTGTACCTGTGTGTGTGTCTCGTCACAGTATCTGCTGTTCCATACGGTGTATTTGTGTATGTTTTTTTAACCTGATTCTACTGCGTGCATCAGTTACCTGATGTGGAATAGAGTTCCATGTAGTTATGGCTCTATGTAGTACTGTGCGCCTCTCATAGTCTGTTCTGGACTTGGGGATTGTGAATAGACCTGGTGGCATGTCTTGTGTGGTATGCATGGGTGTCCGATCTGTGTGCTTATAGTTTAAACAGACACTTTGGTGAATTCAGCATATCAACACTACTTACAAAACAAGTAGTGATGAAGTCAATCTCGCCTCCACTTTGAGCCATGAGAGATATGCATATCATTAATGTTACTTCTAGTCTCTGCTAGATAAAGCCCCGTTGGCCCGAGAATTGAACCCTGTGGCACACCCATAGAGACTGTCAGAGGTCCGGACAACAGGCCCTCCGATTTGACACACTGAACTCTATCAGAGAAGTAGTTGGTAAACCAGGCGAGGCAATCATTTGAGAAACCAAGGCTGTCGAGTCTGCCAATAAGAATGTTGTGATTGACAGAGTCGAAAGCCTTGGCCAGGTCAATGAATATGGCTGCACAGTAATGTCTCTTATCGATGGCGGTTATGATGTCGTTTAGAACCTTGAGCGTGGCTGAGGTGCCCCCATTGCAAGCTCTGAAACCAGATTGCATAGTGGAGAAGGTATGGGGGGATACAAAATGGTCAGTAATCTGTTTGTTAACTTGGCTTTCGAAGACCTTAGAAAGACAGGGTAGGATAGATATAGGTCTGTAGCAGTTTGGGTCTAGAGTGTCACCCCCTTTGAAGAGGGGGATGACCGCGGCAGCTTTCCAATCTTTGGGAATCACAGACGATACGAAAGAGAGGTTGAACAGGCTAGTAATTGGGGTTGCAACACTTTCGGCAGATCATTTTAGAAAGAGAGGGTCCAGATTGTCTAGCCCAGCTGATTTGTAGGGGTACAGATTTTGCAGCTCTTTCAGAACATCAGCTATCTGGATTTGGGTAAAGGAGAAATGGTGGGGGCTTTGGCGGGTTGCTGTGGAGGGTGCCGGGCAGTTGACCGGGGTAGGGGTAGCCATGTGGAAAGCATGGCCAGCTGTAGAGAAATGCTTATTGAAATTCTCAATTATAGTGGATTTATCAGTGGTGACAGTGTTTCCTAGCCTCAGAGCAGTGGGCAGCTTGGAGGACGTGCTCTTATTCTCCATGGAATTTACAGAACTGTCCCAGAACTTTTTTGAGTTAGTACTACAGGATGCACATTTCTGTTTGAAAAAGCTTGCCTTAGCTTTTCTAACTGCCTGTGTATATTTGTTCCTAACTTCCCTGAAAAGTTGCATATCAAGGGGGCTATTCGATGCTAATGCAGAACGTCAAAGGATGTTTTTGTGCTGGTCAAGGGCAGACAGGTCTGGAGTGAACCAAGCACGATATCTATTCCTAGTACTACATTTTTTGAGAGGGGCATGCTTATTTAAGATGGTGAGGAAGGCACTTTTAAAGAATAGCCAGGCATCCTCTACTGACGGTATGAGGTCAATGTCATTCCAGGATACCCCGGCCAGGTCGCTTAGAAAGGCCTGCTTGCAGAAGTGTTTCAGGGAGCGTTTGACAGTGTTGAGGGGTGGTCGTTTGGTCGCAGACCCATTACGGATGCAGGCAATGAGGCAGTGATCGCCGAGATCTTGATTGAAAACAGCAGAGGTGTATTTGGAGGGCGAATTAGTTAGGATGACATCTATGATGTCATCCGCGGTGTTCGGTGTTCCTCAAGGTTCCGTTTTAGGACCACTATTGTTTTCACTATATATTTTACCTCTTGGGGATGTTATTCGAAAACATAATGTTAACTTTCACTGCTATGCGGATGACACACAGCTGTACATTTCAATGAAACATGGTGAAGCCCCAAAATTGCCCAGCTTTTTTCTATCTACGTAACATTGCAAAAATCAGAAACTTTCTGTCCAAAAATGATGCAGAAAAATTAATCCATGCTTTTGTCACTTCTAGGTTAGACTACTGCAATGCTCTACTTTCCGGCTACCCGGATAAAGCACTAAATAAACTTCAGTTGGTGGTAAATACGGCTGCTAGAATCCTGACTAGAACCAAAAAATGTGATCATATTACTCCAGTGCTAGCCTCTCTACATTGGCTTCCTGTCAAAGCAAGGGCTGATTTCAAGGTTTTACTGCTAACCTACAAAGCATTACATGGGCTTGCTCCTACCTATCTCTCTGATTTGGTCCTGCCGTACATACCTACACGTACGCTACGGTCACAAGACGCAGGCCTCCTAATTGTCCCTAGAATTTCTAAGCAAACAGCTGGAGGCAGGGCTTTCTCCTATAGAGCTCCATTTTTATGGAACGGTCTGCCTACCCATGTCAGAGACACAAACTCGGTCTCAACCTTTAAGTCTTTACTGAAGACTCATCTCTTCAGTGGGTCATATGATTGAGTGTAGTCTGGCCCAGGAGTGGGAAGGTGAACGGAAAGGCTCTGGAGCAACGAACCACCCTTGCTGTCTCTGCCTGGCCGGTTCCCCTCTTTCCACTGGGATTCTCTGCCTCTAACCCTATTACAGGGGCTGAGTCACTGGCTTACTGGGGCTCTCTCATGCCGTCCCTGGAAGGGGTGCGTCACCTGAGTGGGTTGATTCACTGATGTGGTCATCCTGTCTGGGTTGGCGCCCCCCCTTGGGTTGTGCCATGGCGGAGATCTTTGTGGGCTATACTCGGCCCTTTCACAGGATGGTAAGTTGGTGGTTGAAGATATCCCTCTAGTGGTGTGGGGGCTGTGCTTTGGCAAAGTGGGTGGGGTTATATCCTTCCTGTTTGGCCCTGTCCGGGGGTGTCCTCGGATGGGTCCACAGTGTCTCCTGACCCCTCCTGTCTCAGCCTCCAGTATTTATGCTGCAGTAGTTTATGTGTCGGGGGGCTAGGGTCAGTTTGTTATATCTGGAGTACTTCTCCTGTCCTATTCGGTGTCCTGTGTGAATCTAAGTGTGCGTTCTCTAATTCTCTCCTTCTCTCTCTCGGAGGACCTGAGCCCTAGGACCATGCCCCAGGACTACCTGACATGATGACTCCTTGCTGTCCCCAGTCCATCTGACCGTGCTGCTGCTCCAGTTTCAACTGTTCTGCCTTATTATTATACGACCATGCTGGTCATTTATGAACATTTGAACATCTTGGCCATGTTCTGTTATAATCTCCACCCGGCACAGCCAGAAGAGGACTGGCCACCCCACATAGCCTGGTTCCTCTCTAGGTTACTTTCTAGGTTTTGGCCTTTCTAGGGAGTTTTTCCTAGCCACCGTGCTTCTACACCTGCATTGCTTGCTGTTTGGGGTTTTAGGCTGGGTTTCTGTACAGCACTTTGAGATATCAGCTGATGTACGAAGGGCTATATAAATAAATTTGATTTGATTTGATTTATGAGGGTGCCCGTGTTTACTGATTTGGGGTTGTACCTGGTAGGTTCATTGATAATTTGTGTGAGATTGAGGGCATCAAGCTTATTAGTTTGTAGGATTGTCCGGGGTGTTAAGCATGTCCCAGTTTAGGTCACCTAGTAGCACGAGCTCAGAAGATAGATGGGGGGCAATCAATACACATATGGTATCGAGGGCACAGCTAGGGGCAGAGGGAGGTCTATAGCAAGCGGCAACAGTGAGAGACTTGTTTCTGGAAAGGTGAATTTTTAGTAAAGTAGAAGCTCCAATTGTTTGGGTACAGACTTAGATAGCCTGCAGAGTTCTGTATTACTATCTTTGCAGTAGATTGCAACACCGCCCCCTTTGGCAGTTCTATCTTGGCGGATAACGTTATAGTTAGCAATGGAGATTTCATGGTTTTTGGTGGTTTTCCTAAGCCAGGATTCAGACACGGCTAAGACATCTGGGTTGGCAGAGTGTGCTAAAGCAGTGAGTAAAACAAACTTAGGGAGTAGGCTTCTAATGTTAACATGCATGAAACCAAGGCTTTTACGTTAACAGAAGTCAACAAATGAGAGCACCTGGGGGGTGGGAGTGGAGCTTGGCACAGCAGGACCTGGATTAACCTCCACATCACCAGAGGAACAGAGGAGAAGTAGGATAAGGTTAAGGCTAAAGACTATATGAACTGGCTGTCTAGCACTTTCAGAACAGAGTAAAAGGAGCAGGTTTCTGGGCACGATAGCATAGATTCAAGGCATAGTGTACAGACAAAGGTAAGGTAGGATGTGAGTACATTGGAGGTAAACCTAGGCATTGAGTAATGAAGAGAGAGATATAGTCTCTAGAGATGTTTAAACCAGGTGATGTCATCGCATATGTAGGAGATGGAACAACATGGTTGGCTAAGGCATATTGAGCAGGGCTAGAGGCTCTACAGTGAAATAAGACAGTAATCACTAACCAGGACACTAATGGGCAAGGCATATTGATATTAGAGAGGCATGCGTAGCCAAGTGAACATATGGGTCCAGTGAGTGGTTGGGCTGGCTGGGGACACGGCGATTCAGACAGTTAGCAGGCCGATGCTAACAAGTTAGCAGCTAGTAGACCGGGGCAAGCTAGGAGTTAGCAGGCTGGGTTAGCAAGCAAGCAGTTAGCAAGGGCTAGCAGTTAGCAGACCGGGCAGGCAAGCTAGCAGTTAGCAGACTGGGCCCGGCAAGTTAGCAGTTAGCAGACCGGGTTAGCAAGCAGGCAGATAGCAGGGGCTAGAAAGTTAGCCTTTCGGGGACGTCACGATGGGGGTAGGTCTGTTTTTGCCTCTTCGTGCGGTGACGTCGATAGACCAGTCGTGGAATTAGTAGGGTTCTGTAATGAAGTGCTATTTCCTATGCAAATGACCAGCTTACTGCTATTGCATTGCTATAATTGAGACAACATATAGCAATGTATTTTCACAGTAAAACATGGTAGGGCCAGACAGGAACGCACACACCCACACACACACACACACGCAGCCCCTCCCCTTCTGGATGGGCTCCAAAGACAAAGAACTCTGTCGAGAACCAATGGGATACTGACACCAGGCTGGAGGAGACTGTCTATCATCTACGAACAACCTACTAGGAGCCAGGACTACCAGAATCTACCTACGTCATTTCAATGTATAAAATGACCTGTACAATTGTGACCTGCCTCTCTTTTTTCTTTCCAATGGTTCGCTTGAGAACTTGACGAAACGGAGCCGTGCACGTAATTGCCAGATATCATTACTTTGAATAAACGGCCTTTACTATACCGTATCCGCCTTGTCCAGCGTCTCGACTTGGTCTCGTTTTTCATATACCTATTCATCAACAGTTCCAAGTAGCTCTAGGTAGCTAGCAGGCCTAGCTGGTTAGCATAATGGGCCTTCAGCGGGCGTCCCGCCTGAGTGGACTGCGAAGGAGGTGCTAATGAACATTGTTCAGTGCCTCTGTGTTCAGCTTCTTCAAAAGGTAATGGTATTGTGAGCTTCCATAGTTTCCCGGTCGATGTAGAGCTCAGAAAAAGGTGGTTGGTGGCAGTACGTCGTGACAACAGCTACAATAGCAGCTAAATCATGTCTAGTGCTACTTGATGCTTAGAGAAGATGGGCAATAATAGTAATGAGCTTTTTTGGTATTCATATAGTCTGAGTCTGTCTTTAGGTTTTGCAAGCTACACCCACCTGATGGCCTTCTGGCACTTGATTGAGCGGGCAGCAGAGGCCAGGTTTATAAGAGTCACAAGCACCAATCCATCTGAAACATCTGTGTTACTCGAAGAAAACCAGTAAGGGACAACTTCATTAAATACAGTACTTATAGAATATTATTTGATCTTACTGTAATTGTTAAACATTATTTACTTTTTATGTTATGGACAATATATTGTACTAAAACGGTTTTCTTTATGTTCAGACACGGCCATCAATCTACAATTTCTTCTTGTTTTTGGCTCATCTGTCGCTGGGCCTGAAGCCGAATGGTTTGGCCCATCGGTTCAGCATCTACCAATCGTCTCGTGTCATCATTGTACGCTGGATCTGTGAGTGACAAGGAGATCTTCAAGCAGTCTGGAATTATTTCCTTACTCAACTGACATGGCCATTGTGGTGGATGAGGGCTTTCTCGTAGATGACATTGTTCCGTGCAAGGTCTACCGGCCAGCCTTTCTGTCAAGACGCACACAGATGCCAGCGCATGAGGTTAGGGAGACCCAATCCATTGCCAGGCTGAGAGTGCTTGTTGAAAGAATGATCCGCTGAGTAAAGGAACACAAGCTGTTTGACACACTCATCCCCCTAACAATCTCAGGCAGCGTCAACCAATTATTTGTAGTGGCATGCTTGTTGGTCAATTATCAAAACAGACCTTTGGTCAGTGCATGGGCCAAGCCAGTGTAAATGTACATGTGTTTATTTACTAGCAGAAAAATAATAATTTGTTTATATATGACATGTATCAATACTGTGTGTGGAGCTTGTATTAGCTGTAATTAGGCAAGGAGTTGGGGGAGGGAAAGATATCAAGTAAACACAGAATATCCAGAATGCAATATTGAATACAATGTTAGAGATGTGTAATTGATTAACTGAACTGTTGAACATTTGCTGAAATATTTGTTTTAAACAAATCTATTCCACTGTAGTTTTGTTCACAAGAACATCAATACTTATTTTTCATGATACCACTAAACTTGGCACCCATGCAGGGGATCCATTCAGGTGTGAGATAAACACTTCTGCAAGTAATGGTAAAAATAAGTGGTCAACCTTCTCTCTTATAGTTTTTGAAACCTGTAGATCCTGATATATCCTTTCAACTAGGATGTGCTCCTGTGCACAGATGATAAAGTCACACCAGCTACAACCTGTGAGAAGGATTTGACCTTGTACCTGCCAGTAGTAAGCATGAGATCTCTTCAACATCTCCATTCTGTATCTTCAGGTAAGGACTTCAGCTCTCCATTCTGTATCTTCAGGTAAGGACTTCAGCTCTCCATTCTGTATCTTCAGGTAAAGACTTCAGCTCTCCATTCTGTATCTTCAGGTAAGGACTTCAGCTCTCCATTCTGTATCTTCAGGTAAGGACTTCAGCTCTCCATTCTGTATCTTTAGGTAAAGACTTCAGCTATCCATTCTGTATCTTCAGGTAAGGACTTCAGCTATCCATTCTGTATCTTCAGGTGAGGGCAGTCAACATAACTTGGTACATTTGGGTACTTGACCTCTGAGAGTCCAAAGTGAGGTCGCACACTGGGATCAAATGTGATGCCATCTGGAGAGGATCCTAACCACGGGGAATCTGGCTGCACTACGAAGCCACACGGAAAGAAGTTAACATTCTTCAGTGTGCAGGACTCCTGTACATCCGCTAGCCCCCTCTTTATCTCTTCGTCTGCATACCAGACATGTATCCATTGAGTGCTTTGTAGAGAGAACTTCTGTAAAACATTTTCAAATCAAATCAAATTTATTTATATAGCCCTTCTTACATCAGCTGATATCTCAAAGTGCTGTACAGAAAAACCGCAAACAGCAAGCAATGCAGGTGTAGAAGCACGGTGGCTAGGAAAAACTCCTTAGAAAGGCCAAAACCTAGGAAGAAACCTAGAGAGGAACCAGGCTATGCGGGGTGGCCAGTCCTCTTCTAGCTGTGCCGGGTGGAGATTATAACAGAACATGACCAAGATGTTCAAATGTTCATAAATGACCAGCATGGTCAAATAATAATCACAGTAGTTGCCAAGGGTGCAGCAAGTCAGCACCTCAGGAGTAAATGTCAGTTGGCTTTTCATAGCCGATCATTAAGAGTATCTCTACCGCTCCTGCTGTCTCTAGAGACTTGAAAACAGCAGGTCTGGGACAGGTAGCACGTCCGGTGAACAGGTCAGGGTTCCATAGCCGCAGGCAGAACAGTTGAAACTGGAGCAGCAGCACGGCCAGGTGGACTGGGGACAGCAAGGAGTCATCATGCCAGGTAGTCCTGAGACATGGTCCTAGGGCTCAGGTCCTCAGAGAGAGAGAGAAAGAAAGAGAGAAAGAAAGAGAGAATTAGAGAGAGCATACTTAAATTCACACAGGACACCGGATAAGACAGGAGAAGTATTCCAGGTATACTAAACTGACCCTAGCCCCCCGACACATAAACTATTGCAGCATAAATACTGGAGGCTGATGATAGCCCCGGACAGGGCCAAACAGGAAGGATATAACCCCACCCACTTTGCCAAAGCACAGCCCCCACACCACTAGAGGGATATCTTCAACCACCAACTTACCATCCCGAGACAAGGCTGAGTATAGCCCACAAAGATCTCCGCCAAGGCACAACCCAAGGGAGGGCGCCAACCCATTTTAAAACCTTAAAATCAGGTTGGAGAGATTACTATGACAAAGACTCATGTAACTTGTCCAGAAACAGCACAAACCTGAAAGTTCAAATAAAACGGATTAAAATATACAGATTTATAGATTATTATATATTTCCCCCCAGTCTTTGTCCTATACATGTTTCATTACTTCGTAAAGACGCCACTGTTTAGGCTTATCATCTGGAGACAAAAAATCACAAGAAAATGTTTTCTAAAATGTTTCCATTCTAGGAACCTCCAATTTACCTTATTCCATCAGCACACAAATTAGTAGGTTTACAGAACTCTATCCCATCAACCGGACCTGGCTCCACACCCTAATTAACAAGGATTTACTATTACATAGGCTGAATACTTTTCAGGTGCATTTGTTACGGATATTGATAGACTCACAAGTGTTCATGGCTTGTGCCAACACTGTTCTGTGTCTGTGCAGCTGTGAACTGGTGGTGCAGCAGGAATGTTTAGTTGAGAGTAGTGCGCTGTCTGGTAAAGAAGGGACACCAGATGATTGCACATAGCACTTCCTGCAACACAGGAGCAGTGGCTTTGGACCACTATCACTGGTATGGAGTGCTTTAACACCATCTGTGAAGTGAAGATAAGTGTTATGAAAGACTGAAGTGAGAAACAAGAATGATGCGGCCCATAAATAACAATAAACATAGTAGTGTCTAGTCTTCTTAACTAGGAGCTCATTTAACTATACAGGAATACATTGTGTTTCAGTAACAAAACTACCAAACACTGCATCAACAGATCTTTACCAAATAACCTGTTAAGTGGGCTGTAGTGTCTTAACACTTAGTACTTATTTATGTAATAAGAAAGACTCGGAATACAAGCAATGGAACTGGAGCTTCACATTTACTCAAACAAGTTAGTACCAGAGTAACATAGAACAACACTGCGCATGACCAAGGGTGCTCCATCCTTAAAGGGGACATCAGTAATTAACAGAACATAACATACCTTCTTTTATACAATCCGAGTTACTTTTACCAAACCACAACTGAAACATTTCCCAGAACTTGTTGTAGTTATTTTGCATCTTTTAATTTGAACTTGAACAGTTAGTTTTTGTTTGTTTGTTTATAAGTCTAGTCTGTCTGGTGGACGGTGCCTTCGTTCTGGGTAGCGCCTCGGATTGTCTGGAGGCTCCTGAACATCCTCAGTGTGTGCTTGTTCCATTATAGCTTCTGCTATAGCAGCACCTTCATCAACACGTTCCCTTCTTTCAGCCTGGGGTCTCTTTACTGCCCCACCGTCCTCTACAGTTCCCTGTGTGTCACTCTCAGGATCTCTGTGCCTGTTCTCTCTACTGCCCCACCGTCCTCTACAGTTCCCTGTGTGTCACTCTCAGGATCTCTGTGCCTGTTCTCTCTACTGCCCCACCGTCCTCTACAGTTCCCTGTGTGTCACTCTCAGGATCTCTCTGTGCCTGTTCTCTCTACTGCCCCACCGTCCTCTACAGTTCCCTGTGTGTCACACTCAGGATCTCTCTGTGCCTGTTGTCTCTACTGCCCCACCGTCCTCTACAGTTCCCTGTGTGTCACACTCAGGATCTCTCTGTGCCTGTTGTCTCTACTGCCCCACCGTCCTCTACAGTTCCCTGTGTGTGACTCTCAGGGTCTCTCTGTGCCTGTTCTCTCTCGATTGTTGTGCTGTTTTCCGTGGAATGCATTTGGTTAATGTGACGCCGCCAGATTATGTCTGGGCTCACTTGAACCTGGTCAATTCTGGGTCCCGTTTGTGTGTGTACGGCCCCTCTTGTCCATTTCCCTCCTCTTCTGTAGTCTCGCACCATCACTTCCTGTCCTGTTTGGAGATGGCGCTCCCAGCCACCGGAGAGCATATTGGCTTGTTTGTTCAGCACTTCATTACGCCTGTTTGGCTTCATGATGTCCAGCTGTGTGCGGAGAGGCCTCCCGAACATCAGTGCGGCTTGGCTTTCATTTGTCGTGGCATGTGGGGTGTTTCGGTAGGAGGCCAGGAACTTGGCCAGTTTTGTTTGCAAAGTCCCTTCGTCTCGTTTTGCTGCACGGAGTCCTTGCTTTAGGGTTTGCACAAAGCGTTCTGCCAGCCCATTGGTGGCAGGGTGGTATGGAGCTGAGTTGAGTGTTGAGTGTTTGATTCCATTTACTGACATGAATCTTGTAAACTCGTCACTTACAAAAACTTGCGCGTTGTCACTTACTTACCAGCTGCAGTGGCAAACCGAAGCGTGCAAACGTTGTTCTGAGACACTATCGTCTGAGCTGAGGTGGAGGAGTCAGTGCAAAACACCTCTGGCCATTTGGAATGGGCATCCACTATAACCAGAAACATGTGCTTTTCAAAGGGACCAGCGTAGTCCACATGAATTCTCTGCCATGGCTCTGCGGGCCATTCCCATGGGTGGACTGGGACAGGAGCAGGCATGTGAAGGGTTTCCAAACATCCGCTACAGTTCTTCGCCATGTTTTCTATCTGTTGATCCAGACCTGGCCACCAGAAGTGGCTCCTTGCGAGCAGCTTCATTTTGACAATTCCAACATGACCTTCATGTAATTGCTGCAAAACTAGATGTTGGCATTTCTGGGGTATCATGACTCTCATTCCCCACATCAAACATCCTTGGTACGTTGTAATTTTGTTTCTCCCCTGGAAATACGGAGTCAGCTCCTTTCTGCCAGTAGCTGGCCATCCTGACATGGTGTAGGTGTACACTTGTGACAAGGTCACATCTTTCCTTGTCTCCTGTTTGATAACTGTGCTTGTGACTGGTAGTGCCTCGAGCTGAGCGGTATGGAACATGTCCACTGCATCCACCCTCCTTTGTCTTTCTCTTGTACACGGCAGTCTGGATAATCCATCTGCATTTGTGTGGAGGGATGACGGCTTAAACTCAATGTCATACATATGACTGGCAAGGAACAGGGCATATCGCTGTAACCTGGCTGCTGTCATCGCCGGAATGCCTTTCTTTGGACTGAAAATGGAAAGCAACGGCTGGTGATCTGTAACCAGTGTGAAACGCTTGCCATATAGGTATGGGTGGAATTTCTTGACGCCCCACACTAGTGCCAGTGCTTCTTTGTCGATTTGTGAGTAGTCTTTCTCTGCATCATTCAATGTTCGTGACGCGAATGCAACTGGCCTCTCTGACCCATCTTTCAGTGTGTGTGAAAGGACGGCACCTAAGCCATAAGGGGACGCATCACAAGCCAACTTCACTGGCATTTCAGGGTCGTAATGCATCAGGACCTGTTCAGATGTTATGAGCCGTTTTGCCTCCAAAAATGCATTTTCACACTGCTCTGTCCACCGCCATGTCCTATACTTTTCCAGGAGCTGATTTAGAGGCTGGAGTACTGCTGAAAGGTTTGGGAGGAATCTTCTGTAGTAATTGATCAGTCCTGTGAAAGATCTCACTTCTGTGATATTTTGTGGTCGTGGTGCCTGTACCACTGCCTCGATTTTGTCCTGTGTTTTGTGCAATCCATTACAGTCAATCTCATGTCCACAGAAGACAATCTTGTCTTTGAAGAACTCACACTTCTTTAAGTTTGCCTGTAGACCATACTCTTTCAGTCTTTTCAGGACCTCTTCCAGGTTAGCCAGGTGCTCTTTGTCGGTGCGTCCTGTTATGATCATGTCATCCAGGATACACTGGGTTCCTGGGATTCCTTGCAAAATCTGGTCAATAGTTCGTTGCCAAATGGCTGGGGCTGATGCAATGCCAAAAACCAGGCGGTTATACCTGTATAGACCTTTGTGTGTGTTTATTGTCAGGTACTGTTTGGAACTCTCTTCAACTGGTAGCTGCAGGTAAGCCTGTTTCAGATCGATTTTACTGAAGTGTTTCCCACCAGCTAGTGCAGCAAAGATGTCATCCAGGCGTGGTAGGGGGTATTGGTCCACATGCAACATTGAATTCACAGTTACCTTGAAGTCCCCACACATTCTAACAGACCCGTCTTTCTTCACAATAGGAACTATGGGTGTGGCCCATTCGCTTCTGTCCACTTTCGTCAGGATCCCTGTATCCTGCAAGCGATCGATTTCCGCTTCCACCTTTGGTCCCAGGGAGTATGGAACAGATCTGGCTTTGCAGAATTTGGGGGTTGCATCATCTCTTAGTACAAGTTTTGCTGTGAAGCCTTTTACTGTTCCCATCTGATCACTGAAAACTGTGTTGTATTTCTTCTGCAAGTGTTCCAGTGTTTGGTCTGTACCATTCTCTTTGGACTGGAACGTGTGGAGCATTTTCAAGTCACAGCAGTTCAGCTTTATTTTTGAAAGCCATTCCCTGCCAAATAATGGGGGGCCAGTTCCAGGCACCACATACAGCTGTAACTGCTGTGTTTGCCCCCCATAATACACTCTGACCTGCAACGCCCCCATTGGGCTCAATCTCTCTCCTGAGTATGTTTTCAGCAACACATTTGTGTTCTTCAGCTTGATAGCCTTAAAGTGCTCATTGTAGACATTAGTGGAAATTATAGACACTGCAGATCCTGTGTCCAGCTCCATTTTGAGGGGTTTGCCTTCGATATCTGGTGTCACCCATATTATGCTACTGCTGGGAGAAGTCACTGTGTTTAACTCCATTGTACCAATTAATCGTTCATCTGAATCACTGCCACTGTTCTCTGCTAGTGCATTCACAGACCCTTTAATTTTCTCAGTTTTCCTGTTGTGACTGAATTTAGCTTTGCATGCTCTTTGAATGTGCCCCCTTCTACTGCATTTGTGACAAATTTCGTCTTTGAAACGGCAGTCCTCTGCTCTGTGACCATCTCTGTCACACCTGTTGCATTTTTCGGCCACACGGGGGCGCTGTCGACTGCGTGAAAACTTGTGCAGGGAAATTTGTGACAGGTCAGTACTTCTTTTACTTTGCAACTCAAATGCATCTTTAGTCGCGATTTCCATAGCCACAGCAATTTCAACAGCCTTTGCAAACGTGAGCTCTGATTCTGTGTTTTGAATGTGTTCATGTTTCAGTCCACAAACAAATCTATCCCTTAATGTGTCATTTAGGTTCTCTCCAAACTGGCAATGTTCAGACAGTTTCTTCAACACTGCTACATATGTACTAACACCCTCGCCCTCATTCTGATCTCTCTTGTGGAAACGAAAACGTTCCGCGATGAGGAGTGGTTTAGGTGATAGGTGATTTTGCAATATCTCCACAATCTCTGTGAATGTTTTATTTGAGGGCTTCAGAGGGGCAGTCAGATCTCTTAGCAAACTGTATGTTTTTGGGCCAATTAAACTCAACAACGCTGGTACTCTTTTGTTGTCAGCAATGTCATTTGCAATGAAGTACTGTTCCAGTCGTTCAATGTAAGTTGCCCAGTTTTCTTGCGTGTCATCAAACACATCTATTTTCCCGATGCTAGCCATTCTCTTTACCTCCGGCTCCACGGGTCTTTGATCTACAGCCTTGTTCTCGTCAGCTCTCCCCTCGTCTTCACTGCTTGCTAGCTGTTGTGCTACAGGGTCAAAATCTTCCTCTCTTCCTACGAACTCCATCTGTATTCGTGATGCACACTGCAGGTAATCATCCTTGTCGCCATTGTAGTGTCTTAACACTTAGTACTTATTTATGTAATAAGAAAGACTCGGAATACAAGCAATGGAACTGGAGCTTCACATTTACTCAAACGAGTTAGTACCAGAATAACATAGAACAACACTGCGCATGACCAAGGGTGCTCCATCCTTAAAGGGGACATCAGTAATTAACAGAACATAACATGGGCAATTCTAAATTGGGATTGGGACCCATCATTAATATCTATCTATTGTTAAGATTAAACGTTGACACTGTCTCCAACACACCATGATGACAGTATCTCACAGGAGATGTTCTAAGGTTTGCTAGTAGCTATCTATAACCTTTCCCTCTTCCTCATGGACCTGTGACAGGCAGCCCTCACGGTGATCTCCCCTGTCAATGTATCTTTGTTAGTTACTGTGTACCATGGAAGACATGAATAACAGCGAGCAAATATAGCTAGCAAGCATCATTTTTAAGCAAGCTAATGAAAATACAGACATTCTCAGGTAGATTCTGTCAACGTTACATCATTTTACGAAGTAACTAGCTAACTACAGTTACTGGTTAAATTAGCTAGCTAGCTAATATGATTGTAGCTAGCTATATCTGTCACTGACTCACCTTCATAATTGTCTATGTAGCTTCCTATATACATCTTGAACCACTTTTCGTTCTTGCTAGCTGGAGTCTCGGAGGCTGATTTAGCAATTCGATGTACATAATTAATATTAATTTGAGGCAAGTCCTGAAGACACCTAGTAAAAAACTGCGACATAGTGGTAATAATGTTATATTGTCGATAACAACTAGACTTTTGTTATATAGTTTGCGCCACCGGAAATTACCACAACGGTAGGAAGTGTGCTTCGAATGTTCGGTCATGGAATGTGCATAAGGGCTATAGTAATTTTCCAAAGTCCCTCGTTGTGGCACCTGACCACACGACTGAACAGTAGATCTTGAGTAATAGGTAGGTCATTGTGATAACAGTAATGAGTGCAGGCACTGCTAGGATTCAATACCAGGCTCTCATGTTGCACCAGCTGAGCCTGACACATCTGCAATGCAGGTTGGCAAGCCTACTCTTTAGAGGAAGTGGATGGCAGTTTGCAAAGTGAGGTGATGCTTCGCCGAATAAAAAGTTTGCGCAACATTGCCCTCGAACCCACACCTCTGAGATTAGAAGTCTCATGCTCCACTGACCAAGCTAACCAGAATGCTCAATCACAAGCTGGCGTTGGACCAAATATCGTACAACCGTCTTTGTACAATCATTGGTGATCAGCATTCTGTTTTCTATGGAGCCTGTGGCGCAATCGTTTAGCACACGGTACATATACAGCGATATGCTGAGGTTATGAGAATCCTCACCAGGAGCAGTGAATTTTCTTGAACCCTCTGCCTGTATATTTCTTGTCCAAAAAAGGAACACTTTCCACTCTATTTAGGAGGACGTTTCCCGAGTAACAGGTAGGTCATTGTGACAACAGTTATGAGTGCAGACGCTGCTAGGATTCAATCCAGAAAAGGAAACCTTTTAACCCTTTGAGCTAACTCTCATTTCAGGACACACCACCTTGCGAAACATGTGCCAGTCTTCAATCCTGTAGTCCACTCCTAACTCCTAGAACAAACTCCTATTTGTTCTTAACTGACTTGCCTAGTTAAATAAAGGTAAAATAAATAAAAAATGTATAGAGTTTCACTCTACAGGATGGGTAATCAAACATATACCCCCATAATTGTTCATTAGACATCAACCCTGGATCTTTCAGTACAGTTGTGTTCTATACACATTTAGAAAACACTTTTTAGGCACCTGATGTATTGCTGATTTATACTCACACCTTTATCTATGTTTTAGGCATTGTCTTGCTTCCGAGGTTAAGGTCGTCACGGGCTTATCAGTATCACTTAACAAATCCACGTTTTCTTTCTTCCTTCTTTACAGTCTTCTGTGGTTTATCTTAAGGTTTCTTGTCTCTCGTAGTGTTCACAGCTCTTACTAATACTCAGGCATACCTACCCTGGAAATTAGTTTTTCATATACAAGCTCCCTAAACAGCTGAGCCATAAGTCTAATACAACATTTCCAAACTGTTACTGTCTGGTCGGAGAGAGCATGCGTCAAACACATTGTAGAAAGATTTTATATGGGACTTTTCCCCAACCTCTCTGAGAAAAAGATTGAGCTTTTAAAAACTACAAGCATAATTTCAACCAGATTTTTATTGTCCTTGTCACGGTTGTCCTCCTCTTCATCTGAAGAGGAGAGGCGAGAAGGATCGGAGGACCAAAATGCGGCGTGATATGTGTTCATGTTGAATGTTTAATTAAAGAAAGAACTGAACACTGAAACACTACACAAAAACAGTAAACAAAATAACAACCGTGACGCTAATGCGAGCTGCGCTGAAACAAGCCATCAACATAGACAATCACCCACAAACAAACAGTGCAACCCAGGCTACCTAAGTATGATTCTCAATCAGAGACAAGTAATGACACCTGCCTCTGAACCATACTAGGCCGAAACATAGAAATACCCAAAACCTAGAAAAACAAACATAGACTGCCCACCCAACTCATGCCCTGACCATAATAAATCAATACAAAACAAAGGAAATAAAGGTCAGAACGTGACAGTCCTTTATAGATTTGTCAGTAAAGTTTTTTGGTTGAGAGTGTCTTCCCATATTGTGTAGCTAAAATTACAGGTTTTCCCCCAGGAACCTTGACTTC